>NC_133154.1:7629153-7641653 GCF_048418815.1 Hemitrygon akajei
AAATGAATAAACAGTTGGTGTTTAGGGCCCAGACCCTTCTTCAGGACTGAGAATCAAAGGGGAAGAAGCCAGAATAAAAAGCCAGCGAGCTTTGAGAAAAATGGATGTCACTAACTGAGGACTGGAGGAGGGGAACGTCCCGTATGGGAGGCAGGTCAAGAAGGTTCCGTCGCTTGGCATTCGAGATGAGGTAGTAAGTAGGATTAGACAATGGTTGCCTCTCTGACTGGAGGCTTGTGACTCGTGGAGTGCCACAGGGATCGGTGCTGGGTCTGTTGGTCATCTATATCAATGATCTGGATGATAATGTGGTAAACTGAATCAGCAGATGACACCAAGATTTGGGGTGCAGTGGACAATGAGAAAGACTATCAGAGCTTGCAGAGGAATCTGGAATAGATGGGAAAACGGGCTAAAAATGGCAGATGGAATCTACTGCAGACAATAGTTAGATGTTGCTCCTTAGGAGGACCAACTGGGATAGGATTTACATGGTAAGTGGTAGAACAAAGGGATCTGTGAATACAGATCCATAATACCTTGAAAGTGGCATTAAAGTTAGATAGGCTCGTGAAAAGAGCTTTTGGGACATTGGCCTTCACAAATCAAAGTACTGAGCACAGGAGTTGAGATGTTACGTTGAAGTTGTACAAGACATTGGTGAGGTCCACTTTGGAGCATTGTGTGCAGTTTTGGTCACCTATCTAGAGGAAAAAAAATCAATAACATTGAAGGAAAGCAGAGAAAATTTACAAGGATGTTGCCAGGCCTTGAGGATCTGAGCTATAAAGAAAGATCGAATAGGTTCGGACTTTGGGACGTTGAAGATTGAGAGGAGGTTTGATAGAAGTATACATAATGATGAGGGGTATAGATGGGGCAAATGCAAGCAGGTTCTTCCCAGGAGGTCGGGTAAGACTAGAACTGGAGGTCATGGGTTAAGTGTGAAAGGTGAAATGTTTAACATGAGGGGGAACTTCTTCACTCAGAGGGTGGTGAGAGCTACCGGTGGATGTAGGTTCGGTTTCGCAGTTATGAGAAGTTTGATAGGTATACGAATGGAAGGGGTAGGGAGGGCTGTGGTCCGGGGGCAGGTTATTAGTTCAGCAAGGGGTAGATGGACTGAAGCAGCCACCACTTTCTGTGCAAAAATACTTAAAAACATAGAATAGTACAGCACAGTACAGGCCCTTTGTCCCACAATGTTGTGCTGACCCTTAAACCCTGCCTCCCATTAACACCCCACCTTAAATTCCTCCATATACCTGTCCAGTAGTCTCTTAAACTTCACTAGTGTATCTGCCTCCACCACTGACTCAGGCAGTGCATTCCACGCACCAACCACTCTCTGAGTGAAAAACCTTCTCCTAATATCCCCCTTGAACTTCCCTCCCCTTACCTTAAAGCCATGTCCTCTTGTTTTGAGCAGTGGTGCCCTGGGGAAGAGGTGCTGGCTGTCCACTCTATCTATTCCTCTTAATATCTTGTATACCTCTATCATGTCTCCTCTCCAGAGAGTAAAGCCCTAGCTCCCTTAATCTCTGATCATAATGCATACTCTCTAAACCAGGCAGCATCCTGGTAAATCTCCTCTGTACCCTTTCCAATGCTTCCACATCCTTCCTATAGTGAGGCAACCAGAACTGGACACAGTACTCCAAGTGTGGCCTAACCAGAGTTTTATAGAGCTGCATCCCCCCTATATTTTCCTCCAATCACCTTAAAGATATGCCCCTAGTATCAGCCATTTCCCCAGTAGCTATTGCCTCTTGTACATTTCTATCAAGTCTCCTTTCATCCTCTTTCACTCTGAAGAGGAAATCCTCAGCTTGCACACCCCACGTGCTCTCTAATCCAAGCGGCATCCTGGTAAACGCACACAAAATGCTGGAGGAGCTCAGCAGGCCAGGCAGCATCTATGGAGAAGGATAAAGAGTCGACGTTTCAGGACGAGACGCCTCGTCAGGACTGGAAAGGAAGGAGGAGGAAGCCGGGACAGGGAGATGGGGAGAGGAGGGGAAGGTGATAGGTACACGTGGCTGTGGTGGGGAGACGGCCTGAGCGTGCGGTCGAGGAGTCGGAGGGCAGCAGAGATCACAGAGGGGGCGCAGTGACAGAGGGTCTCATTGAACCCCCCCCGGCAAAGAGAAGATTTAAACCTTTTCAGGGTAGATACAGGTTGATAAGGCGGCGGAGATAGCATATGGCATGTTTGCCTTCAAAGGTAGGGACATAAATTAGACCTAGCACTGGTTAAGGGGTATTGTGGAGAGAGCGCGGAGAAGATTCCTCAGGATGTCGCCTGGAGTGGATCGATTGAAAGCTGAAGGTTGTTTGGAGGTCTGGAGGTCGACGCCCAGTGGCCGAAGACCTGGCTCTGCGAGTCCGCGAGTCCGTTGGAGGAGGCCTGCCCTGGGGTCGGGCGGCTGTCTGTGTGCGCGAGTGGGCGGGTAGGGTGGCGGAACGGAGTTGGTTCTGCCGCTGTTGTTCTGTGACACGGTGGGCGGGCAGCGTTTGCGCCAGAATGTGTGGCGACACCCTCGCGGGCTGCCCCCAGCGCATGCTTAGGTTGTGTTGGTTGTCAACCCAACGACTGTTTCGATGTGCACGTGGTGAAGAAGAGAAGCTGACTCGGAAGGAATTTAATTATAGGAAGAGATCATACAGCCGGAGCTAGTTTCTCCTGGAGGGAAGGAGGGTGAGGAGTGAGTTGATGGAGATATAGAAGATTATGAGAAGCATTGTGTACACTTCCATCAACCTCCCTTATTCTCCTACGAACTAGGGAATGAACCATATAACCATATATAACCATAAAACAATTACAGCACAGAAACAGACCATCTCGACCCTTCTAGTCCGTGCCAAACGCTTACTCTCACCTAGTCCCACTGACCCACACTCAGCCCATAACCCTCCATTCCTTTCCTGTCCATATACCTATCCAATTTTTTAAAATGACAATATCAAACCTGCCTCTACCACTTCTACTGGAAGCTCGTTCCACACAGCTACCACTCTCTGAGTAAAGAAATTCCCCCTCGTGTTACCCCAAAACTTTTGCCCCTTAACTCTCAACTCATGTCCTCTTGTTTGAATCTCCCCTACTCTCAATGGAAAAAGCCTATCCACGTCAACTCTATCTATCCCCCTCATAATTTTAAATACCTCTATCAAGTCCCCCCTCAACCTGCTATGCTCCAAAGAATAAAGACCTAACTTGCTCAACCTTTCCCTGTAACTTAGGTGCTGAACCCAGGTAACATTCTAGTAAATCTCTGTTCTCTCTCTGAAGTCCTAACCTTTCCCTATAACTCAGTCCTCAAGTCCTGGCAACATCCTTGTAATATTTCTCTGTAATCTTTCAATCTTTGTTGTAGGTGAGTGACCAGAACTTCACTCCTTACTCCAAACTTGGCCTCACCAAGGTCTTACACAAGCGAACGTCCCAACAACTGCACTCAATACTTCGACTTACGTAGGCCATTTTTCAGTGAATAAAGATCGTGTTGGATTCTTATAAATTCACCATCTTATTTAGAGGTGTTTAAGAGGTGATGACTAAAATACACGGATCTTTTAAGCTACTCTAAGATCAACATAACGCAGGCATTCCCAACCTGGGGTCTACGGGCCCCTTGCTTCATGGTGTTGGTCCATGGCATAAATAAGGTTGGGTTCTAACACTTCCTTCTTACATTATCCTCCAATTTTCCGTCATTGATGTGCAAGTTTCCTAAGTGTCCCTAATGGATCTGACTCCACTACCATCCCTGGTAGTTCCTTGCACCTGCCACTCTCTGTGTAAAAAAAATCTTACCTCTGACAACTCCTTATATTTTCCTCCGATTATCCTAAGATTTTGCCCCCTTTTCTGCCCTTTTAAGGTCTTGTACTCCTCTATCAAGTCACCTCCATTGCTCCAAAGAGAAAAGCCCTGGGTCGCTCAACTGATCCTCATAAGACATGCTCTCGAGTCCAGACAGCATCCTGGTACACCTCTCACTTGCTTACCCACTGCTCATTATGCTTAGGGCAGCAATGAAGGCCCTCCATCTCTATCCACAGGTGCAGAAAGATTCTTCGTTGCTGTTTCTGAAACAGTCTTGTTTGACCAGTCAGGGTTGTTGGCCCTGAGCTGAACCTCTGCTCCTGGGCCACTCTTAGTCTGGCCTCTCCCCTTTGACCTGTTTGGCAAGGGTGACCCCACCAAGAGCCAAAGCACAAAGCCCCCAAATCGAGCCGGCAGAGCTCTCTGTGTTATTGGGGCACGCAAGCCTCCAAACCACGACAAGCTAGTGGTCCTCTTGGAGGCCATCTCTTCTACACCTTAACGAGGCAGTCAGAAATGAATACAATACTCCAAGTGTGGTCGATCCAGGGTTTTATAAAGTTGTTTCTGTGTTGTATTACGAACCTTACAAAGAAAGAGAGAGAGAGAGAGGGGTTTTTGTATGAAGGTTTAATTAATATTACTCATTCTGAGCTGCAGCCAGTAGTTTGGTTGTGGTAACCTCTCTAATGTGTCTTCCACAGGCTGTCGTGGTCGGGGTCGTCAAGGACTGAGAGCGCGATGAGCATCTGTGCCAGGTAGTACGTGGACATAATGGTGAAGCGGGCATGGGGCAGGGGGAGGCAGAACCGGTCCACAGCCAGCACGAAGTCGGAGACGATGAAGACGACTGCGCCGGCCGCTGCGCTCAGGGCACCCCAGCTTCGTTGGTAGCCCGAGCAGTGGGCCCGGGCGAGGGCGCGCCAGCTCATCAGCGTCAGCACTGTGCTGTAGCCGCCCAGGGTGTAGAGGCTGCCCGTGTCCAGGCACGGGTAGATGACACCATATAGGCCGGCGCCCAGCAGCAGGAGCAGCAGGGCTATGCCGGGCCGCAGCGGCCGCAAGCCCAGCGCCGTGATGTAGAAGACGTGTCCGATGCCGAAGGTCAGCACGCCTGCAAAGCAAGATGGCGAGAGAGACACCGTCACAGCCTGTCCTCCATCTTCCACTCCCCCTCCTGGGTCACCCAGAGCAGCCCAACAACCTCACTGTTACCCCCTCCAACTTCCCCAGCTTTCTCTGTCCCTATACCCCTCCCCAGGCTCTATACCCCTCTCTGTAACCCTGTAACCCTCTCCAAACCCTATCACTGTAACTCCCTCCCAGCCTCTATACCCCTCCAGTTCCCACACCCTCTGGGCCTCTATTCCCCTCCAATCTCTACACACCTCTCTACCTATATAACCCCTCCCCTGCCTCTGAAGTTCCTCCCTCTCCCTGTCATTTTCATCACTATGTGTCGTGTTGTATGACATGGATTATCGTGGTCTTCGGCCATGATTATTCTTGGCAAATTTTTCTACAGAGGTGATTTACCATTCATTGCCTTCTTCTTTACAAGACACTGCCTTATCCTTGTACGCCTTCCAATTCCCACAGCCCTCCCTATCCAAGTAACCTCCACCGTTTCCACACCTTCTCTATCCCTGTAAACCCCCACATTCCTACCCACTCTCTATCCCTGTAAACCCCCACATTCCTACACACTCTCTATCCCTGTAAACCCCCACATTCCTACACACTCTCTATCCCTGTAAACCCCCACATTTCTACACCCTCTCTATCCCTGTAAACCCCACGTTCCCACACCCTTCCCTACTCTTGTAACCACCCATGTTCCCACACACTCTCTATCCTTGTAACCTGCACCTTCCCACACTGTCTCTTTCCTTATAATCCCCATGTTCCCACACTCCCTCTATCCCTGTAACCCTTCCAATGCCCACACAAATCCTATCCCTATAACCTCTTCCAGACCCTACAACTTTCCTTACCTCGTAACCTTCTTCAGTCCCTAAACTATGTCTGAAGCATCCTCTGGTCCCTACACTCTGTCCACCCCTCTGGGGCCTATATCCCTCCCGATGTCTGTGACCTCCTGAGCCCTACCTCTGTTTTTATCTCCATAACCCTCACCTGCTTTTCTCTTTCTCTTTTTCTTCCCCTCTTTCTCTCCCCCTCTCTCTGTCTCTCTCCCTCTCTCTCTCTCCCATTCCTCTCCCTCTCCCTCTCTTCTCCCTCACTCCCCTCTTTATTTCTTTCTCTCTCTCTCCCTCTGTTACTCACAGTGGCCCCCAGTGGCAAACCACTTCTGCAGAAAAGTTTTCCATGTGCAGTCCTGGTCATGGAAAGACCGCGATCACCCACGTCATTTGACTTGGCACATATGAATGGACCTAGATGCTGGCAGCCTAGTTCCCATGACGGAGGATACTACATCCCTATTACAGTAACCACCCACAGCCCTTATCTTGCAGCCTGCCTCTGTAAACCTACCCCTACCTTCATATCCCCCCTCATCTCTGCGAATTCCTGAGGGCCTTGCATCCCTCCCTGTCTCTGCAGACTCCTTCATCCCTTAGCGTTCTCTCCATTCCCACAGTTCCGGCCTCCACAGCATGTCTGGATGTTACTAAGAATAGGTGGAATTTGGGATTTCTGGTTGGTTACGGCGATAGGAAAGGCTGTGAGATTGGGAGGAACACGTCAGCAAAGTCAGGCTGCATCTCTTGTGTTTAAGGTTGGGAGGATGCTCTGGAGAAAAGCAACAGGATATAATAACAAGGAGCAGGAGCTGGCCATTCGGCCCATCGAGCCTGTTCCACTATTCAAATAGATCACGGCTTTCCTGGCTATGGACTTAGCTCCTACCTTCCAGCCTTTTCTCAATTCCCCTACTATAGAATGGATCTGACTGTGTTATAAAGTTATTTAATAGTCAGAAAGTACAGCACAGAAGCAGACCCTTCAGTCTGCCTGTGCTGAACCATTTAAACTACCGACTCCCATTGACCATAGCCCTTCATACCCCTCCCATCCATGTACATAGAGTCATAGTGGAATAGCCTCTATCGTTTCCCAGAGCCGAGAATTCCTCAGACCTATGACTTTTAACTCTATCCTAAGTTTACTCTACCGGATCTTGAGGCTTTGTCCCCTAGCTCCATCCTCACCAATTAAAAAAAACTTTCCTGCCTCTACCTGTTGACAAGTTACTCTCCATTTTAGGCAGGCAGGTGAAGCTGATGAAAAAGAAACCTTTATTTCCACAGCGCATTTTGCAGCCTCATAAACGCCTCAAGATATTCACCAGAACAGCACAAGTATCGATAACCTCCACAAGGCAACTTGCTCACAGGGATGCCGCGTCCTCAGCCTATCCTTAACTTGCTGCATCACTAGTGGCCACAGTGTGGCGCCATTGGGTACATTTTATATTTGATGAGGTACAGCAAGGAAACAGGCCTTTCTGCCCATCGAGTATATACTGGCCATCAACCTGCCATTTACACTAATCCCATTTGCCTCTCCCCACATTTCCATCAACTCCCCCCAAGATTCCACCACTCATCACACAGTAGGGACAATTTACAGCAGATGAGCAACCAAATAATTTTCATATTGTTTAGTTATACAGCACAGAACAGGCCATTCAGTCCCTCTGAACTGTGCCGCCCAGCAACACCCGATGACTCTGATCTAACCCTAACCTAATCAAGGGCCAATTTACAATGACCAATTAACCTAACCGGTACATCTTCGGACTGTGGGAGGAAACCGGAGCACCTGGAATAAACCCACGCATTCCACGTACAGAGATTCCTTACGGAGGGCTCCAGGATTGAACTCTGAACCCCGATGCCCTGACAGCACAGAACGGGTCCTAAGGTTGTAGAGTCGTAGAAAAATACAGCACAGAAATAGGCCCTTCGGCCCATCTAGTATTGTGCCAAACTATCTAAACTGCCTACTCCCATTGACCTTCACCGAGACCATGGTCTTCCATACCCCTACCATCCATGTACCTATCTGAACACCTCTTAAACATTGAGATCGAGCTCACATGCACCAATTTTACTGGCAGCTCATTCCACACTCTCATGACCCTCGGAGTGAAGAAGTTTCCTCTCATTTCCCCTTCAACTTTTCACCTTTCACCCTTAACCCGTGGCCTCTGGTTGTAGTCCCACCCAACCTCAGTGGAAAAAGCCTGTTTATATTAACCCTATCTATACCCCTAATAATTTTGTATGCCTCTATCAAATCTCCTCTCAATCTTCTACATTCCAAGGAATAAAGTCCTAACCTATTCAGTCTTTCTTCATAAGTCAGGTGCTATTCTATAATTTATGTAAAGAATGAAATAAGTAATACACAAAGAGCAAAGTCGTGAGGTAATATTCATGGATTCATTCAGAAATCTGAGGTCCTTCCTCCCCTGAGCCCTCCAGCGTTTTGGAGTGGAAGTATTTCAGCAAGGTGCTTAATTGCTGTGGAGTTGGGAATGCACACCTGTTGTCATGAAATGGTTAAAATGTTTGAGTGAAACTCTGGCACCCTGGGTATGAAGCAGTCTGAGCGATCGGGAAACGGTGAGTCACTTTCCAAAGTCTGATGCCGGGGACACGGGGCAGACACCGAACGCAGAGAGATAACGGTGGAAAGTGCAGAGACAGGGAGCCACATCACCACAACCTCTGAGCAAAGCAGAAACCAAAGTCTTCAACAGCAAAAACACTCACACACCAGACATGAAAACCCTGGCTTCAAATCCTTCCACAGGCCTCCAAAACAACAACCCAACATGGTAACCTCCTCCAGAACTACACCCCAACACCGTAATCCCCTCCAGAACTACACCCCAACACCGTAATCCCCTCCAGAACTACACCCCGACACCATAACCTCCTCCAGAACTACACCCCAACACCGCAATCCCCTCCAGAACTACACTGCGACACCGTAATCCCCTCCAGAACTACAACCTGACACCGTAATCTCCTCCAGAACTACAACCCGACACCGTAACCCCTCCAGAACTACACCCCGACACCGTAATCCCCTCCAGAACTACAACCCGACACCGTAATCCCCTCCAGAACTACACCCTGACACCGTAATCCCCTCCAGAACTACACCCCGACACCGTAATCCCCTCCAGAACTACACCCTGACACCGTAATCCCCTCCAGAACTACACCCCGACACCGTAATCTCCTCCAGAACTACACCCCGACACCGTAATCTCCTCCAGAACTACAACCCGACACCGTAATCCCCTCCAGAACTACACCCCAACACCGTAACATCCTCCAGAATTACACCTGACACTGTAACCTCCTCCAGAACTACAACCCGACACCGTAATATCCTCCAGAACAACATTCCAACACTGTATCTGCCTCCAGAACTATAAACCGACACTGTAACCTCCTCCAGAGCTACACCCGGGCACTGTAAACTCTTCCACCCCTCTCCCTGTCACTGGAACCTCCTCTGTCTGACACCCCTCGCAACTGTGCATCTTCCTCTGGCCCCACGTGCCTTCCAAACACTCAAATTCCCTTCAGCCCTGCTGCACCCCTCCCCCTGTCACTGTAACCTCCAACCCTCCGTCACTCCAACCTACTTCTGCCCCATGTCCCTCGGCAGCCTCTTCCCACGGCCCCCTGACCTGCTTGACCATCTGCTCTGAGCAGCGGCCGGTCAGGGGGCTCAGAGGCCCGGGAAGACATAGCTCACTCAGGTTTGCCGACCGGGCAGAAAAGGCAGCGACTGGCAGCTGCAGTTTCTTTTCGGGAGCTTTGAGCAGCATCCGCTGGGTATTCGGGATCGACTGGCACGAGCAAATTAAAGTAAGGCCGAGAGGCCATCGTTGGATTGGAGAGCTGCAGGCTTTTGCTGGTTGAGGCTTCAGCAAGAGAAGTTTTCCTCCCCCCCTTCTTTATGTTTGATCAGTATGGTGGAAGTGACATTGAAATGCTCCTCCTGAGGGATGTGGGGAGGCAGGGGGACCTCCAGCGTCCCTGACGACTACGACTGAGAGAAGCGCACCCAGCAGCAGCTTCTAACAATCCGTGTTAAGGAGTTGGATCTGGAACTGGATGAACTTCGGATCACTGGGGAGGCTGAAGGGGTAATAGATAGGTATAGAGAGGTAGTTACACCCAGGGTGCAGGACGCAGGAAACTGAGCGACAGTCACCAAAGGGAAGGGGGTTAAGGAGCCTGTGGCCATCCCCCTCAACAATCAACTTCCGGTAATTCCCTCCCCCTCCCTTCCCCATCCCAGTTTCACTCTGCCTCCTCCTCCAGCTGCCTATCACCTCCCTCATGGTTCCGCCTCCTTCTACCACACATAGTGCTTTCCCCTTACACTCCTTCTTCACCTTTCCTGCCTATCCCCTCCCCCACCCCTTGATCTTTCCTCTGATTGGTTTTTCACCTGGTACCTACCAGCCTTCTCCTTCCCACCCTCCCCCCACCTTCTTTATGGGGCCCCTGCCCCCTCCCTCTTCAGTCCTGACGAAGGGTCTCGGCCCGAAACGTTGACTGCTCGTTTCCACGGATGCTGCCCGACCTGCTGAGTTCCTCCAGCGTGTTGTACGCGTTGCTTTGACCCCAGCATCCGCAGATGTGTTTACCCCTCAACAATAGGTTTATCGCTTTGGCTACTGTTAGTGGTGGGGGCGGGGGGGGGGGGGGGAATGACCTAGGGGAGGGTCACACAGTGGTCGGGTCTCTGGCACCGAGTCTGCCTCTGACTCAGAAGTGATGGTGAGGGTGGAGAAGAGGCAAGCTGTGGTGACTGGTTAGTTAGGGGAACAGACAGGAGGTCCAGTGGGCAAAGGCGTGATTCCTAGACGATTCGTTGCCTCCGGGTGCCAGGCTCCGGGACATCTCTGATCGAGTCCTCGGCATTCTTCAGTGAGAGGGTGAACTGCCAGAGGTCGTGGTCCATGTAGGAACCAATAACGTGGGTGGGACGAGTGATGCGGTTCTGCAAAGTGAGTTCAGGGAGTTGGGTGCTAAGTTAAAGCGCAGGACCTTCAGTGTGATCTCAGGATTGCTATCTGTGCCACGTGCTAGTAAGGCCAGAACTAGGAAGATTATACAGTTTAATACGTGGGTCTGGGAAGCAGTTGTAGTAAGCTACAGGCGCAGGAGGGGGGGGCATAAGAATTTTGGATCATTGGGCTCACTTCCAGGGGAGGTGGGACCTGTACAGAAGGGGTGGTTTGCTCCTGAACTGGAGGGGGATTAATATCCTAGTGGGAAGTTTGTTAATGCCCCGTGGTGGGGTTTAAACTAGAGTTGCAGGGGGATGGGGGCCAGGGGGGTCAGAACAGTTAGTGGAGAGGTTGGGGAGGCAAATGTTGGTAAGTCAGGAATCAAAAGGTTGAGCACGGTGTGTCTAGCGTCCTGAGCTGCGTATGTTTCAATGCAAGTAATATCGTAGGAAAGGCAGATGAGCTCAAGGCATGGACCAACACCCGGAATTCTGCCATTTTAGCCATTAGTGAGACTTTGGAGGGGCAGGACTGGCAGCTCAGCAATCCAGGGTTCCGTTGTTTTAGACACGACAGAGTGAGAAGGGTTAAAGGAGGATGGGAGGGCGGGGTGGGGGTTACTAGCCAGGGAAAATGTCACGGCAGTGCTCAGTCAGGACAGACTGGTGAACTCAACTAGTCAGGCATTATGGGTGGAACTGAGAAATAAGGAAGATATGACCACGTTAATGGGGCAATATTACTGACCACCCAACAGTCTGAGGGATTTAGGTTTGTAAAGAGATCGCAGGCTGATGCAAGAAACATAAGGTTGTTATAGTAGGTGATTTTAACTTTCCGTATATTGACTGGGACTCCCATACTGTAAAAGGACTAGATGGGGTAGAGTTTGTCAAATGTGTTCAGGAAAGTTTCCTCCATCAGTGTGTAGAAATCCCAATGAGAGAGCGTGTGACACTGAATCTGCCATTAGGGAATGAGACAGGACGGGTGACAGAAGTATGTGTGGGGGAACGCTTGGCACCTAGTGATCGCAGTGCCATTAGTTCAGAGTAAATATGCAAAAAGGTATGTCTGGTCCGTGGGCTGAGATTCTAAACTGGAGAAGGACCCATTTTGATGGTATCAGAAATGATCTGGCAAGTGTGGGTTGGGACAGGTTGTTTTCTGGCAAATATGTCCTTGGGAAGTGGGAGGCCTTTAGAAGTGAACTTTGAGAGCACAAAGCATGTACATGCCTGCCAGAATAAAAGATAAAGATAGCAGGTTTAGGGCACCTTGGTTTTTGAGAGATATTGAGGCTCTGGTTAAGAAAAAAAGGTGCATAGCAGGTCGGAACAAATGGAGCTTATGGAGAATAAGAAATGCAAGAGAAATGCTTTAGAAAGAAATCAGAGGGGCTAAAAGAAGGCATAAGTTTGCCCTAGCAGACAAGGTGAAGGAGAATTCGAAGGGATTCTACAGATATTTAAGAGCAAAAGGATTGCAAGGGACAAAATTGGTCCTTAGGAAGATCAGAGTGGTAATCCACGTGTGGAGTGAGGAGAGATGCGGGAGATGTGGACTGAATTTATTGCATCTGCATTCACTCAGGAGATGGACACAGGGTCTTTGCAAGTGAGGCTCAATGGTGTCAACTTCGTAGACCCTGTACAGATT